>NC_037668.1:69780735-69820939 GCF_003255815.1 Theropithecus gelada | reverse complement strand
CCTCTACACACTGCTTTAAATGTGTCCCAGAGATTCTGGTATGTTGTATCTTTGTTCTCATTGGTTTCAAAGAACATCTTTATTTCTGCCTTCATTTCGTTATGTACCCAGTAGTCATTCAGAAGCAGGTTGTTCAGTTTCCATGTAGTTGAGTGGTTTTGATTGAGTTTCTTAGTCCTGAGTTCTGTTTGATTGCACTGTGGTCTGAGAGACAGTTTGTTATAATTTCTGTTCTTGTACATTTGCTGAGGAGTGCTTTACTTCCAATTATGTGGTCAATTTTGGAGTAAGTACGATGTGGTGCTGAGAAGAATGTATATTCTGTTGATTTGGGGTGGAGAGTTCTATAGATGTCTATTAGGTCTGCTTGCTGCAGAGATGAGTTCAATTCCTGGATATCCTTGTTAACTTTCTGTCTCATTGATCTGTCTAATGTTGATAGTGGAGTGTTGAAGTCTCCCATTATTATTGTATGGGAGTCTAAGTCTCTTTGTAAGTCTCTAAGGACTTGCTTTATGAATCTGGGTGCTCCTGTATTGGGTGCATATATATTTAGGATAGTTAGCTCTTCCTGTTGAATTGATCCCTTTACCATTATGTAATGGCCTTCTTTGTCTCTTTTGATCTTTGATGGTTTAAAGTCTGTTTTATCAGAGATTAGGATTGCAACCCCTGCTTTTTTTTGTTCTCCATTTGCTTGGTAAATCTTCCTCCATCCCTTTATTTTGAGCCTATGTATGTCTCTGCGTGTGAGATGGGTCTCCTGAATACAGCAGACTGATGGGTCTTGACTCTTTATCCAGTTTGCCAGTCTGTCTTTTCATTGGAGCATTTAGTCCATTTACATTTAAGGTTAAGATTGTTATGTGTGAACTTGATCCTGCCATTATGATATTAACTGGTTATTTTGCTCATTAGTTGATGCAGTTTCTTCCTAGCCTCGATGGTCTTTACATTTTGGCATGTTTTTGCAATGGCTGGTACCGGTTGTTCCTTTCCATGTTGAGTGCTTCCTTCAGGGTCTCTTGTAAGGCAGGCCTAGTGGTGACAAAATCTCTAAGCATTTGCTTATCTGTAAAGGATTTTATTTCTCCTTCACTTATGAAACTTAGTTTGGCTGGATATGAAATTCTGGGTTTAAAATTCTTTTCTTTAAGAATGTTGAATATTGGCCCCCACTCTCTTCTGGCTTGTAGAGTTTCTGCCGAGAGATCTGCTGTGAGTCTGATGGGCTTCCCTTTGTGTGTAACCCGACCTTTCCCTCTGGCTGCCCTTAAGATTTTTTCCTTCATTTCAACTTTGGTGAATCTGGCAATTATGTGTCTTGGAGTTGCTCTTCTCGAGGAGTATCTTTGTGGCGTTCTCTGTATTTCCTGGATTTGAATGTTGGCCTGCCCTACTAGGTTGGGGAAGTTCTCCTGGATGATATCCTGAAGAGTGTTTTCCAACTTGGTTCCATTTTCCCCCTCACTTTCAGGCACCCCAATCAGACGTAGATTTGGTCTTTTTACATAATCCCATACTTCTTGCAGGCTTTGTTCATTTCTTTTTCTTCTTTTTTCTTTTGGTTTCTCTTCTCGCTTCATTTCATTCATTTGATCCTCAATCGCTGATACTCTTTCTTCCAGTTGATCGAGTCGGTTACTGAAGCTTGTGCATTTGTCACGTATTTCTCGTGTCATGGTTTTCATCTCTTTCATTTCGTTTATGACCTTCTCTGCATTAATTACTCTAGCCATCAATTCTTCCACTTTTTTTTCAAGATTTTTAGTTTCCTTGCGCTGGGTACGTAATTCCTCCTTTAGCTCTGAGAAGTTTGATGGACTGAAGCCTTCTTCTCTCATCTCATCAAAGTCATTCTCCGTCCAGCTTTGATCCGTTGCTGGTGATGAGCTGCGCTCCTTTGCCGGGGGAGATGTGCTCTTATTTTTTGGATTTCCAGCTTTTCTGCCCTGCTTTTTCCCCATCTTTGTGGTTTTATCTGCCTCTGGTCTTTGATGATGGTGACGTACGATGGGGTTTTGGTGTAGGTGTCCTTCCTGTTTGATAGTTTTCCTTCTAACAGTCAGGACCCTCAGCTGTAGGTCTGTTGGAGATTGCTTGAGGTCCACTCCAGACCCTGTTTGCCTGGGTATCAGCAGCAGAGGCTGCAGAAGATAGAATATTGCTGAACAGTGAGTGTACCTGTCTGATTCTTGCTTTGGAAGCTTCCTCTCAGGGGTGTACTCCACCCTGTGAGGTGTAGGGTGTCAGACTGCCCCTAGTGGGGGATGTCTCCCAGTTAGGCTACTCAGGGGTCAGGGACCCACTTGAGCAGGCAGTCTGTCCCTTCTCAGATCTCAACCTCCGTGTTGGGAGATCAACTGCTCTCTTCAAAGCTCCCTCAGATACTATTGACAGGAGTATAAATTGATGTAAGCTTCTTAGAGGGAAATTTGGCAGCATCTGTCACTCTTTAAGATGTGCATGTTCTGTGTCCCAGCAATTGCACGTCTAGAAATTTATCCTACAGAAGCATCATACCACATGCTTAAGCATTTATCTATGAAGACGTCCGTGGAAACATTGTTAGTGATAGCAAATGACCAGGAAGTCCTTAAATACCCATCGAGAGGGAGCAAGTTTATTTTGTTTTACTTTTGAGACAGGGTCTTGCTCTGTCTCCCAGGCTGGAGTGCAGTGGTGCAACATGGCTCACTACTGCAGCCTTGACCTCCTGGGCTCAAGTGATCCTCCCACCTCAGCCTCCCAAGTAGCTGGGACTACAGGTGTGCGCCACCATGCCTGGCTATTTTTTTTTTTTTTTTTACCTTTTTTATTGTAGAGATGGGATTTCCCCATGTTGCACAGGCTGGTCTCAAACTCCTGGGCTCAAGCCATTCACCTGCGTTGGCTTCCCAAAGTGCTGGGATTACAGGTGTGAGCCACTGTGCCCAGCTAACAGAGAGCACATTTAGAAAGTTATGGTGCATGTACATAATAGAATGGTATGTAACTTTGAAAAGAAAAAAGTAGATCAATATATACTGATGCAGAATATGTCCAAGCCAGATGAATTAAAAAAGCAAGTTTGAGAATATATATAGAAATGTTCCATTTTTGTGAAAAAATATGCATGTATATGTTTGCATATATACCCACATGTTTGTTATACACACAGAAAAATGTGAAAGGGTATAATCTGCAGTGTTAGCTGTAATTCCAGGCTGTGAAATTAGAAACTGGGTGGCATAGTTTTCACTTTTGATTTTATATGCATCTGTAATGTTTGGGATGTTGTATGAATATGCATCCCTTTTGTCATAAAATATACAAATTTGAGGAAAATTAATTTAAAAAAGATAACGCATTAAACAATGAAATGTCATTGCAGGAAAATGTAACTAAGTGCAAAAAGTTTGGGATAGCTCAAATGCCACAGGAGTTAGGGTGAGGGGAGATCAATCAGCATTGAAGAGGTAGAAGGAGGCTTTCCAAAGAGGCAAAGAGAACAGAATTGTATGAAAAGGACAGAATATAAGATTCTGTACACAGTTTGATGCTAGTGAGGATGTGTGTGCCCATATAGATAGATGCAAGGAAATAAACACAACAGTGGTACCCCAAAATGTGATTAGCACTGTTATTAAATGTTATTAGCTCTCTGTGTGAGATATGTATTTTAATTTTCTTAAAGAACACTCTTGATTTTATAATTTTTTAACCAAAAAATTAAAAATAAAAGACTCAGTGATGTTTGTATAGGTGGGAAAGGATGAAAGGAGCTTCTGTGGGTAGAGCAGGCAGACAGGTGGATGTGTGAGACTCTTTAGATGAGTCTCAAGTGGAGGTCAGGAAGACACCACTTCTCCATAAGGCCCTCACATGCCCAGATGCGGGGTGGGAGAGCGGTGATTAGGATGTGTTGGCCACTCCTAAGTCAGGTGCTTTGCCTCTTAACTCACTGAATCCTTAGTATGTTCCTGCCCCTGAAGGACGTAATTACCTCAAGGATGGGAGCAGGAGTTATAGGAAGGCATATTCTAGCTTGCGGTGAGGGCAACAGCCTATTAAATTGTACTTAAAAAAATTATTCCTTAAGTTCTGGGATACAAGTGCAGAACGTGCAGGTTTGTTACATAGGTGTACACGTGCCATGCTGGTTTGCTGCAGCCATTAACCTGTTATCTACATTAGGTATTTCTCCTAATGCTATCCCTCCCCCAGCCACCCACCCCCTGAAGGCCCCAGTGTGTGATGTTCCCCTCCCTGTGTCCATGTGTTAAAGTCATGCACCGGCCAGTCCAACATGTTCATTTTCAAAGGTGATATAAAAATGTTGGCTCAATGACTCTAAATGCCCCCACAAGGGTAGTAAGAGGCCAGGTTATGTAACCATGGGTGGAGAGGACTTTTGGAGAGATCTGTAAGTATGCTCCAAAGTCCCCCACCCCCAACACAAAGGGGAGAGAATGGGGGCAGTGGTGTACCAAAGGTCGGGGCAGGAAGAGTCTGTCCCAGTGGGGAGAAGAACTTTATCACAGACAGTGTTTGGTATTGCCAGAGCAGGTTGATCATACAAATTAGACCAGAATTTGGTTGGTTTTATTATGATTTAAAAATTATCTGCAACACTGCACCTCCTTACTGCCTGTACCAGGGCAGAATGCTCCCATCACCCCTGAACCTTAGGACGCTGCTGGAGGGGTCTTTGTCTTCCATAAATTCAGAGAGAAGTGCCATTTTCTTTCTTCTCCATTATAAGAGAAACTTATGCCTCTGCAGTTTGAGAGGGGAGAAGAGGGGCAGTGAACTGGGATCTGATTCCCATCTGAGAAATCTGAAGGGGGTGAGGTTGGCCAGCTGCCAGTGGGTAAGTGGAAAAAAGAGGAGGGTGTGTTGGGAGAATCCTACAGCCCCAGAATGTTAGGGCAAAGGATGCTGGTTTTGCCTAGACGAGCTTTGGGCCATATGCACAAAAAGCCTTGGGTGGAGTCACAACAAGTCCCCAGCCTCCGCCTCCCCTGGGAAGGTTGGCTGGAGGGGCAAACATGCAGCAAGATTCTTGACCAAGAGAATCACTCAGTGATGGGTGAGTGGCTAGCCCTGAAGAAACCACAGAAGCACCCATGGAAAGGAAGTGTTAACTCTAAACACCTGTCAGACCCAGGGAGCCCAAAGCCAGCAAAAAACAGTACCCAACACATAAGAACTTTCCTGTCTCTGGTGGTGGTGGGTGGGGGCGTCAGTATTAGCCAGCCAGTGGGCGAGGGAGGAAGAGGGAAAGAAGCCTGGTTGGGTTTTCCACCTGGGCCTGGTCTAAGCTCGGCAGAGGGGCAGTGAAGAGCTGTAATGTTGAATGGATATGGGAGAGTTGATAGCTACCTGAGATTGGACACCCTCATGACTGAGTGGAGGACTTGTATCACCCAAAAGTGGCTAGAAAAGTCAAGGGAGGACCTGAACAGTAGAAGACAAAAAGACAGGTGCTTTGGAACATGAGTCCTAGTTGTTCAACACACTGTTACACAGAGAACCTCCTAAAAATTAGAGCTCATTACTCCAGTAGGCCCTTAGTGCCAAAAGGGCATGGTTGGCATCCGTCTTGTTCCTTGCATCTTCAACACCTGGCACAATGCCTGGCATATACCATGTAGTCTATAAATAGTCCTTGAATGAATTAATACATCTTAATCAAGCTGGGTGGGCTATACTGTGAAGGGGTGAGCTTCCTGTGACAAGGAGGATGGAAGCAGGTGGTGCCAGAGGTGGACTTGCAGAGGGTCTTGCTTTGACTGGAATATTGGCCAGGTGGTGCCTACATTTCCTTCCCGCCTACTGTTTTCATGGCTTTACGCTCTGGCACAGTTTCCCTGTGTTAATAAAGGGATTTTGTGTGTTAATAAAGAGTTAACACCAAAAGCCAGGATAAGGCCAGGTTTTAGAAAAAGCCTGTGCTTTTTGTTTCTGCTTTTGATTTTTTCCGAAAATGAAATTATTGAGCGAAGTACAAATCTTTGTGCTACGTATTCACGTATATTTTCTCTTCTCTGAAATACATCTGAAAGGCAGATACTATTTTTAATCCTCAACCTCAGTGAGGTTGAATAATTTACTCAAGGCTACTACTTAAGCTAGCAAGTTGCCAAGATGGGACTCAAATGTAGGATGCTTTTTTTTCTTTTTTAGGAGATGAAGTTATGTAATTATCTTTCCTTATTCATGAGGTGAGACACTTTCTCAGGCATCACACACCGGGGCCTATCATGGGGAGGGGGGAGGGGGGAGGGATTGCATTGGGAGTTATACCTGATGTAAATGACGAGTTGATGGGTGCAGTAGACCAACATGGCATAAGTATACATATGTAACAAACCTGCACGTTATGCACATGTACCCTACAACTTAAAGTATAATCATAATAAATAAATTTAAAAAAAAAAAAAAAAGTTCACATGGCTTGGGGGAAAACCATGTGTGGTTTTAGGATTAAAGGGGCGGAATTTGAGAGGCAAGGGGCCATTTATTCAGAGTGCTTTGGGTCCAAGAAGAGGAAAGGGGTGTAAGGACCACAATATGGAGCTACCTGCCTTTGCAGGTAGTCATGGGGCACACTGAGCAGTTGCAGACTTGGGACAAGGAGCCAAAGGCCATGGATCTCAGTGGGTTTTGAGGAGCTGATCAGTGAGTTTCTCTAGACCCGAGAATGCACATCTGTGGATACCAGGGCCACACTTCTGGGATGGACTTAGCTTGAAAATGCCATTAGAGTCAAATGTATCTACTTTAATTTTTCAAGCTATTTAGTTGAAGTATAACATACCACATGAAAGAGCAGAAGTCATAAGTTTACAGTGCAGTGACATCTTCCAAAATGAAAACCCCTGTCTGGCCACCATCCAGGTCAAAAAGCATAATGTTAAGACACTCCAGAACCCCAGCTCCTTGTGTCTCCAGCCAGTCCCAAACCCTCACCCCAAAGGCAGCTGCTATTCTGCTTTCTAACACCATAGAAATCTTTGTGTAGTTTTGAAATTTAAATCAATGGAACCAAACAGTCTCTATGTTTTGTGTCTGATTTTTTTTGTTCAGCATTACGTCTGAGATTTGTTTATGCTGTTGCGTATAGTTTACTCTTTTTCGTTGCTGTATATTATTCTGTTATAGAACTTCACCATGGTTTATTTATTTATTCTGCTATTAATAGACATTTGTTTTTTGTTTTTTGTTTTTTTTTTTTCCAGTTTGGGGTGATGACAAATGATGATGCTGTAGATTTCTTGTATATGTCTTCTTGTGCATATATGTACACATTTCTCTTGGAAATATACTTGGGATTATCGGGTCCTATCATAAGCATATGTTCAACTTTGCCAGATCCTGTTAAACCATTTTCGAAAGTGAATGTACAATTGTCCCCATTCACCAGCAGCATAGAAAGTTCTAGGTTTTTTTTCACATCTTTGCCAATACTTGGTAATACCAGTTCTTTTAATTTTAACTATACTGATGAGCATGTAGCAATAACTCATTGTGCAGTTCTTAGATGACTAAAGCTATTGAACACCTTTTCATAGGTTTCTTGGGGGCCCTTTGAAATTATCCTTGTTTGTGAAGTGCCTATTCAAGTCTCTTGTGCATTTGTCTATTATATTGTCTGTATTTTTTCTTACTGATTTGTAGGGGCTTTTAATATATATGACTGTGAGCTCTTTATCAGCTCTCTTTTGTAAATACCTCCCATTCTTTGGCTTCTCATTCCCTTAATGGCATGTTTTGAAGAATGAAAGTTATTCATTTTAGCATAGTCCAATTTATTAATCTTTTGGTCATAAAGATCTTGTCCTATGTCATTTTGTAAGAAGGCAGTCTTCTCCCTGTTGGGCGGTATTGGCAGCTTTGTCTTAAATCTAGCATCCATATGTGCACGAATTTGTTTCTAGATAGTTTATGTTTGGTCTATTTGTCTATGTTTATTTTCCAATGTCACACTGTCCTATTCCCTGTACCTTTATAATAAATCTCATTATCTGATAGCATACATCCTTTAGCTCTGCTCTTCTTTATCTTCAAAATTGCCTTAACTCTTCAAATTTCAATAAAAATTTAGAGTCTGCTTGTCAATTTCCACCAAAATCAAAATCGTCTGGGGATTTTATTGGGATCATTTTGAATCTATGGAGGGAGAGTGGACATCTTAACAATATCAAATCGTCTAACCATGAATATATTATATTCCTCCATTTATTTATTCAGACTTTAACATATTTCAACAATATTTTTGAGTTTTTGGGTTGAAGTCTTACACATCTATTTTGAATCTAGTTCTAGGCTGATTTGCTTTGTGATGCTGTTGTAAATAGCATTTTTCTTAACATTTTATTTTCTAATGGCTTGTTGCTGGTATATATAAATAAAATTTTAAAAGATATATTGATTTTGTATGTACTGGACTTGCTAAATTCATTATTTTTCTCTATCATTCAGTCATTTAATGACTTTATTTTAATTGTGGTAAAATACATATAACACACAATATACTATCTTAACTACCTTTAAGTGTGTGGTTCAGTGGCAGTAAGCACATTCCCATTGTTGTATCTTCACCACCATTCATCCACAGAACTCTTTTGGTCTTGCAAAACTGAAATTATGTACCTATTAAACTCATTTATTCATTTTTGAAGTGAGAAATAATTCACATACCATAAAATTTACCCTTTATAAGTGTACAATTCAGTGGTGTTTTTTTTTTTAAACCACTGATACTTGTTTTTTCCAATTTGGGCTGAATGGAAAAAACTTTGTGAATGGTTGCACAAAGTTGTGCAACCATTATCTAATTCCAGAGATGTTCAACTCTCCAAAAATAAACCCTGTTCTCATTAGCAGTCACTCCCAATTCCCCTCTCCCTTCCTCCCCTCTTTATTTTTATCCTGTTTATCTTTATATCTGTTCTTACACCAGTACTGCACTGTCTTGGCTCATTTGAAATTGAGAAGCATGAGTCCTCTCACCTTGCTTTTCTTTTTCAAGATTGTTTTGGCTGTTCTGCATCCCTTATATTTCCATATAAATTTAGGATCAGCTTTTCAATGTCTTCAAAAACAACTGGAATTTGGTAGAGATTGCATTGAATCTGTAGGTCAATTTGGGGAGTATTCCCATCTTAATAATATTAAAGTTTGCCATCCTGTAACATGGGATGCCATTCCATTTATTTAGATCTTTAATTTCTTTCAATGATCTTTTGTAATTTTTATCATATAAATATTATACTTCTTTTGCTGAATTTATTTCTAACTGTTTTATTCATTCCGATGTTATAAATAGATTTGTTTTCTTAATTTCCTTTTCAGATTTTTTTGTTGCTAATGTATGGAAATAAAGTTAATTTTACTATATTGGTCTTGTAGCCTGCAACCTTGCTGAATTTGTTTCTTAGCTCTAATTGTTTTTTAGTGTCTTCCTTAACATTGTTTGTCTAGAGAATAGCGTCTTCTATGAAAACAGAGAGTTTTATGTCTTTTCCAATCTGAATTTTAAAAATTTCTTTCCATTGACTATTGCCATGGTTAGAATCTCCAGTGAAATGTTGAGTAGAAGTGGTAACAGTGGACATCCTTGTCTTGTTCTTGATCTCAGGAGGAAAACTTACAGTCTTTTGCTGTTAAGTGTGATGTTAGTTGTAGGTTTTTGTAGTCAACTTTTTTCAGGTTGAGGAAGCTCCCTTCTATTCTTAGTTTGCTTAGTGTTTTCTCAATCATGAAAAGGTGTTGAGTTTTGTCAATGCTTTTCCTGCATCTATTGAGATATCATGAGATTTTTATCCTTTATTCCATTAACATGGTGCATGACATTGATTGATTTTTATATGTTGGGCCAACTATCATTCCCATAATAAATCCCACTTGATCTTGTGTATAATCCTTTTATACAATATTTTGTGGATTTGGTTTGTTAGTGTTTTGTTGAGGATTTTTGTGTCTATATTTATAAGCCATGTTGGTCTGCAGTTTTCGTGTGATGTTTTAAAGTGGTTTTGGTGTCGGGGCATAATACTGGCCTTGTAGAATGGATTGGGATGTGTATCATTCTCTTTTATTTTTTGGAATAATTTGTGAAAGATTACTATTAATTCTTCTTTAAAAGTTTGGTGTGTTTCCCTAGTTAAGGCATTGGAGTTTTCTTTGTGTGAATTACTACTAATTCAATGTCTTTACATGTTATAGGCTTATTCAGATTTTTTGGGTTTTTTTTGAGTCAGTTTGGTAGTTTGTGTGTTTCTAGGAACTTATCCATTTCATCTAGGTTTTAAAATTTAATTAAACCCCATCTTTGTGGTTTTATCTACCTTTGGTCTTTGATGATGGTGATGTACAGATGGGGTTCTGGCGTGGATGTCCTTTCTGTTTGTTAGTTTTCCTTCTAACAGTCAGGACCCTCAGCTGCAGGTCTGTTGGAGTTTGCTGAGATCCACTCCAGACTCTGTTTGCCTGGATATCACCAGCGGAGGCTGCAGAACAGCAAATATTGCAGAAAAGCAGATGTCGCTGCCTGATCCTGCCTCTGGAAGCTTCATCTCAGAGGGGCACCTGACTGTATGAGGTGTCAGTTGGACCCTACTGGGAGGTGTCTCCCAGTTAGGCTACTTGGGGGTCAGGGACCCACTTGAGGAGGCAGACTGTCTGTTCTCAGATCTCAAACTCTGTGCTGGGAGAACCACTGCTCTCTTCAAAGCTGTCAGATAGGGACATTTAAGTCTGCAGAAGTTTCTGCTGCCTTTTGTTCAGCTATGCCCTGCCCCCAGAGATGGAGTCTACAGAGGCAGTCAGGCCTCCTTGAGCTGTGGTGGGCTCCACCTAGTTCCAGCTTTGCAGTTGCTTTGTTTACCTACTCAAGCCTCAGCAATGGTGACGCCCCTCCTCCAGCCTCGCTGCCACCTTGCAGTTCGATCTCAGACTACTGTGCTTGCGGTGAGCGAGGCTCCGTGGGCATGGGACCCTCCGAGCCAGGCGTGGGATCTAATCTCCTGATGTGCCGTTTGCTAAGACCGTTGGAAAAGCACAGTATTAGGGTGGGAGTGTCCCGATTTTCCAGGTACTATCTGTCACGGCTTCCCTTTGCTAGGAAAGGGGATTCCCTGACCCCTTGCACTTCCTGGGTGAGGCAATGCCCTGCCCTGCTCCGTGGGCTGCACCAACTGTCTGACAAGCCCCAGTGAGATGAACCTGGTACCTCAGTTGGAAATGCAGAAATCACCTGTCTTCTGTGTCACCCACACTGGGAGCTGCAGACTGGAGCTGTTCCTATTTGGCCATCTTGGTCTTGACATTTTAATAATCGCCATTCTGACTGGCATGAGATGGTATCTCATCATGGTTTTGATTTGCATTTCTCTAATGATCAGTGATGTTGAGCTTTTGAGATCTCTATTCTGTTCCATTGATCTATGTGTCTGTTTTTGTACCAGTACTATGCTGTTTTGGTTACTGTAGCCTTGTAGTATAGTTTGAACTTGGGTAGTGTGATGCCTCCAGCTTTGTTCTTTTTGCTTAGGATTTTCATGGCTATATGGGCTCTTTTTTGGTTCTATATAAATTTTAAAGTATTTTTTTCTAATTCTGTGAGGAATGTCAATGGTAGTTTAATGGGAATAGCATTGAATCTATGAATTACTTTGGGCAGTATGGCCTTTTTCACAATACGTAATGGCATTTTGTTTTGTTTTATTTTCGATGGAGTCTTGCTTTGTTGCCCAGACTGGAATGCAGTGGCGTGATCTCGGCTCACTGCAAGCTTCGCCTCCTGGGTTCATGCCATTCTCCTACCTCAGCCTCCAGAGTAGCTGGGACTACAGGCGCCAACCACCATGCCTGGCTAATTATTTGTATTTTTAGTAGAGACGGGGTTTCACCATGTTAGCCAGGATGGTCTCGATCTCCTGACCTCGTGATCCACCCGCCTCGTCCTCCCAAAGTGCTAGGATTACAGATGTGAGCCACCACACCTGGCTCATGATGGTGTTTTTAAAAGAAACGACAATCCTAAAATTTATGTAACACCACTAAAAACCCCAAATAACCAAAGTCATCTTGAAAGAAGAACAAAGTTGGAGACCTTATAATTCCTAGTTTCAAAAATATTACAAACCCACAGGAATTAAAACAGTGTTACTGGCATAAAGACAGACATACAGACCAATGGGATAGGATAGAGAGCTCAGAAATAAATCCATGTATATGCAATCAATAAGGGTGCTAAGAATACAGAATGGAGAAAGATAGTCTCCTCAATAAATGATGTTGGAAAAACTGGATATCCACATGCAAAAGGATAAAACTGGACCCTTGTCTTACACCACACAAAAAAAATCAACACAGAGCGTTTTAAAGACTTAAATATAAACCTGAAACTGTAAAATTCCTACAGGAAAATATAGCGGAAAAACTTTTTAACATTGGTCTTGGCAATGATTTTTTGCATCTTACTCCCAAAACACAGGCAACAAAAACAAAAATAGACAAATGGGATTGCATCATGCTGAAAGCTTATGCAGAGCAAAGGAAACAATCAACAGAGTTTAAAGGTAGCCTACGGAATGAGAGAAGATATTTGCCAACCATGTATCCCATAAGGGATCAATATCCAAAAAATATAAGGAATTCCTACAACTCAGGAGCAAAATGACAACAACAGACAAACAAAGTACAAATAACGTAATTAAAAATGTACAAAGGAGTTAAAGGGACATTTCTCCAAAGGAGAGGGTATGAATGGCCAACTGATAAGTGAAAGTGTTTAATCACTAATCATCTGGGAAACAGAAATTAAAACCACAAGGAGATATCACCTCATACCTGTTGAGATGGCTATTTTATCATAGCCAAGTTATTTAATAATAGCCAAGAAAAGACAAGTCTTGGCACACATATGGAGAAATTGAAATGCTTGTACACTGCTGGTGGGAAGGTTTATCAATTTTCTCTATATTTTCAAAGAGCTAATCTTTAGTTTTATCTATTTTCTCTATTTTTGTTCTTCATTTGTTGTTTCTCCTCTGCTTGCTTTGAATTTAGTTTGACCCTTTTTAGTTTCATAAGATAGAAGTTTAAGTTACTGATTTGAGATTATGTTCATGTATATGTGTTTATAGCTCTGCATTTCCCTCTTTGCACTGCTTTTGCTGCAACCCATAAGTTTTGTTATGTTGCATGTTTCATTCATCTCAAAGTATTTTCTAATTTACCTGTGGTTTCTTCTTTGACTCATTGGTTATTTAGGAGTGTGTTGTTTAATTTCTCCATATTTGAGTTTTTCTCAAATTTTCTTCTCATGATATTTCTATCTAATTTCATTCCATTGTGGCCAGAGAATATGCCTTGCATTATTTAAACGCTCAAATTTATTGAGGTTTTCAAAATAGCTTAATACACGGGGTCAGTCCTGGAAAATGTTCTGTGTGCACGTGGGAGGAATTTCTACTGTTTTCAGGTGGAGAGTTCCATAGATGTCTATTAGGACAGGTTGGTATATAGCTTTGTTCAAGTCCTCTCCTTCTTTGTTGACTTCGGTATAGTTTTTAATCTATTATTTAAAGTGGAACATTGAAGTCTCACTTTATTATTTTAAATAGTCTGTTTCTCCTTTCACTTCTGTCAGTTTTTGCTTCATGTGTTTTGGGGATGTGTTATTAGACGCATATATATTTATAATCACGCATTCTGGTGAATTGACCAGTTTATCCTTATTAAATGTCCTTTGTCTCGAATAATTTTTTTCTTAAAGGCTATTTTATCTACCATTAGTGTAGCCACCTCAGTTCTGTCTTTGTTATGGTTTGCAAAAGTGTATCTTCTATCCTTTGGCTTTCAACCTATTTATGTCTTTGAATTTAAAGTATAATTCTTATAGACAATGTGTAATTGAATCAAGTATTTTTAATTCAGCCCACAAATATTACTTTTTGATTGAAATATTTAAACATTTAAAATTGAACATAATTACTGATATGGTAGAATTTACAGCTGCTATTTAGTATTTTCTTCCTATATATCTTATGTCTTATTTTGTTCCTCTATTCTTTCATTATGGCCTTTTGTGTTAAATAAGTATTTTCTAGTGTACTGTTTTAATTTCCTTGTCATTTCTTTTGCTATATATTTTAGGGATATTTTGTTATTGATTACTTTGGGGATTACAATTAACAACTTAAAACAATCTAGTTTGAATTAATACCAGCTTAATTTAGATAGCATACAAAAACTTTACTCCTATATAACTGTATTCTCCCCCAATTATTGTTAGTATTATTATTAATTTTGAGACAGAGTCTTGCTCTGTCACCCAGGCTGGCGTGCAGTGGTATGATCACAGCTCACTGCAGTCTTGACCTCCTGGGCTCAAGCAATCCTCCTGCATCAGGCTTCCAAAGTGTTGGGGTTACAGATGTGAACCACCATGCATTAGGTGTGTGTAACTGTGGCTCTCTTTGAGTTCATCTTACTTGGAGTTATTTAAGCCTCTAAGATTTGTAGATTAATATTTTTATCAAATTTGGGGAGTTTATTATCATTTCTTCAAATATTTTTTCTGCCCCCTTTCTCTTTCTCCTCTGCTTCTGAGACTCCATTACACATATTAGACATTAGTATGCTTGGTGGTGTGCCACGGTTTGTGAGGTTCTGCTTGTATTTTTCAGTGTTTTTTCTTTCTGTTTCACAGATGGTTAATCTCAATTAATTATCTTCAAGCTTTCTGATACTTCCTTCTGGCAATTCTTCAAACATTTCCAATCTGCTACTGAACCCCTCTAGTAAATTTTATTTCAGTTACTGTGCTTTTCAAGTTCAGAATTTTTAGCTAGTTCTTTTATTTTTCTCTCTCTCAGCAGAATAAGAATTCTTTTAAATACATTCTATCTATTTATTGATATTATCTTTTTCATGAGATATTGTTATACTTTCCTTAAGTTCTTTAGTCATAGTTTCTTCTAATTTTTTTGACTGTGTTGAAAATAGATGATTTAGTGTATTTGTCTAGTACATTCCTCAGTGAGAGTTTCTATTGATTGTTCTTTTCTTGTATATGGGTCATATTTTCTTGTTTGTTAGTATGTCTCATATTTTTGTTGTTGAAGATTGGACAATTTAAAAAGTATGATGTGGAAACTCAGGAAATCACATCCTCCTTTCAGCTTTTTGATGCTGTTTGTTGTTGCGGCTGCTTATGTTAGTTTATTTAGTGATTTTTTTGAACAAATTGTGTAAGGTTTGTAATTTTTGTTATGTGTGGCCGTTAGGTCTCTGTTTATTTACTTTATTGGTCAGTTAATGGTTGGACTGAGATCTTCTTAAAGGCATTAAATCAATGTATCTCCTGGTATTTTCCAAAGGGTTATATATGCATATTGTGGGGATGTTTTCAACACCCTGGCAGTACTTTACATTTCTGCCTTAACTTTTACTTCTTGTTTGTACAGAGCCTCCAGGCTCACCAAAGCTGAGATATTAGATTCTTCTTAGGCCAACCTGGACATACACAAAGCTTTGCACATGTGCTTGGCCTTCTAGAGTCCTAGGAATATATTGGAGCTTTTCAAAACCCAGAATGGACATTCCTTTCTCCAGTTTTCCTTTTAGATTATTTGGTTAGCTTCTTGTTTGCCCTAACTATCATCATTGCCTCAGGCCACTGCAATATTAAACAAATACCACTAATTGTTTTCAACAAATGTCCCAGGGGAAAGTTCACAGTGAGTGAACTCTAAATTAGGTCAAATAAAGGATAACTCCATGAGTGGGGGCTTTCAGGGAACTTCCAGAAAACCCAGATAATGATATATCTCTGAGGATGGGGATTTTGGGGAGCACCAAATTAATTCTACCCCCTCAATGGCTGCTAGGCTGCTGGTTTCATGGTTATCATGATTGTAAGTTCATTGATTTTTAAGGCTACCATGGAGTAGTGGAGAAAAGTGTGGAAATAAGGCAGGTTAAAGTACTGCAAACCATACTGTTCTTACTGAGATTTAGCTCTGTGTGTGTGTATTTTTAACAAATGCTCTTCAGATTGTGTCAAACCTTTGATTATTTTCTGAGTCCTGAAAAAGATGATTTTTAGTCTCCTCTGCCAGTGTTTTTGTTGCTTTTTTTGAGGAGTAGGTTTTAAGAAGTCCTTACTTCTCCATTGTCACTTATTAATTCTAATAGTTTGTAGAGTCTGTTGTGTTTTCTACACACACAATTATATTTTCTTTAATGTTGGCAGTTTTTTCCTTCATTTCCAGTTTTTGCATCTTTTATTTCTTTTGATGACATTACACTGGCCAGGATCTCTAGTACAGTGATAAATAGAAACAGTGGAAGTAGGATTTTTTCTTTTTCCTTATCTTAGGCAGAAATTTTTTTTTAACACTTTACCCTAAGTATTACTTTTACCATAAATATTTTGTAACTGCTCTTTATCATACGAAGTCTAGTTCTAGTTTGTGAAATGTCATGTTGTTTTACTTAATTATGAACTAGTTTTGAGTTTCATCAAATGCTTATTTTGTGTGGAGTGAGATGATTCAATGACATTTCTCTTTTATTTTATAAACGTGTTGAACTATATTAATTTATGCTGTAGTTTGAATGTTTGTAACCTCAAACCTCATGTCAAAATTTGATCCCAATATTGGAGGTAGGGCCTAATGGGAGGTGTTTTGGTCATGGGGGGTGGATCTCTCATGAATAGGTTAATGCTGTCCTTGAGGGAGTAGGTGAATTTTCACTGTATTAGTTCCCATGAGAGCTAGTTGTTTAAAAGAGTCTGGTACCTCTTTTAAACAACCTCTCTGTCTTGCTTCCTCTTTTGCCATGTGATCTCTGCGTACACCAGCTACTCTTCACCTTCTGCCATGAGTGGAAGCAGCCTGAGAAGATGCTAGTGCCATGCTTCACCAGAAACAGATGCTAGTGCTTTTTGTACAGCCTGTAGAACCATGAGCCAAATAAACCTCTTTTCTCTAAAAATTACCCAGCCTCAGGTGTTTCTTTATAGCATGTAAAACAAATGAAGACAGGCAATTGGTACTGAAGAGTAGGGTGTTGCTCTAAAGATACCTGAAAGTGTAAAAGCAGCATTGGAATTGGGTAATGGTTGGAAGAGTTTGGTAATGGTTGGAAGGTTGGAAGAGTTTGGAGGGCTCAGAAGAAGACAAGAAGATGAGGAAAAGAAATGGGCTAAGTGAACCAAAATGCTGATAGAAATATAGATGGTAAAGGCTAGGCTGATGAGGTCTCAAATGGAAATGAGGAATTTATTGGGAACTGGAGCAAACGTCATGCTTGTCACACTATTGCAAAGAACTTGGATGCATTGTGTCCAAGCTCAAGGGCTTTGTGGAAGGCTGAACTTAAGAATGATGACCTAGGGTACCTGGCAGAATAAATTTCTAAGCAGCAAAGCATTCAAGAAGTGGTGTGGCTATTTTTAACAATATATGGTCAGATATGGCAACAAAAGAATGACCTGAAGGTAGACTTTATAATTAAAAGGGAAGCAGAGCATAAACATCTGGAAAAGTTGTAGCTTGACCATGTGGTAGAAAAGAAAAGAGAGTTTTTGGGAGAGGAATCCAAGGGTGTTGGAGAGCAAACATTTGCTAGAGCGATTAGCATGGATAAAAGGAAGCCAGGTGCTAATAGTCAAAACAATGGGGAAAAGGCCCTGAGGCATTTCAGAAGTCTCTAGGCTGTTGATATAGTTTGGATATTTGTCCCCTCCAAATCTCATGTTGAAATGTGATCCCCAATGTTGGGGGATGGAGGTGGGGCCTGGTGGGAGATGTTTGGGTCATGGGAGTGGATCCCTCCTGAATGGCTCAGTTCTCTCCCCTTGGTAATGAGTGAGTTCTCATTTTATTACTTCATGTGACATCTAATTGTTAAACGGAGCCTGGCACTTCCTCCTGTCTCTCTTCTTTTCACTCTCTTGCTATTTCATGTGCCTGCTTCCCTTTGCCTTCTTCCATGATGATAAGCTTCCTGAGCCCCTCACCAGAGGCAGATGCTGGTGTCATGCTTCTTGTACAGCCTGCAGAACTGTGAGCCAAATAAACCTCTTTTCTTTATAAATTACTCAGCTTCAGGTATTCCTTTATAGCAATGTAAAATGTATCAATACAGCTGCATGTCCCATCACAGGCCCAGGGGCCTAGGAGGACTGAATGGTTTTGGAGGACAGGCCTGGGAAACCTCTGCCCTGCACCTCATTGGACTGCTACTCCCTGCATCTCAGCTCCCTGGATACCACAGTGGTGGTACAGGCATTGAGTATATATTCCCAGCTGGAGCAACCTTGGTTCAAATGGCCCCAGATACTGCTCGGGCTGCCACTCCAGAGGATGCAAGCAAGCCATAAGCCCTGGTAGCATCCATGTGATGGTAAGTCTGCAAGCACCCAGAATGCAAGAGCCATGGGTGCTTGGTAGCTTCTACCTAAATTTCAGAGGATGTATTGGAATGCCTAGGAAACCTGCTGCAGGGATGAAGACATAACAGAGAGTTCCCACCAAGGCAATGCTTAGTGGAGCTCTGAGAGCAGGGCTGCTGCTGAGACCCCAGAATCATAGAACCACCAGCAGCATGAAACCTCAAACTGGAAAGGCTGCAGGCATTTTCAGCTTCAACCCATGAGAGCAGCCATGTGGACTGTTCCCAGTAAAGCCATGGGGGCAGGGCTGCCCTAGGCCTTGGGAGCCTCCCCCTTGCACCGGTGTGCTCAGGATGTGGGACATGGAGTCAAAGGAGATTATTTTGGAGTTTTAAGATTTAATATGTGTCTTTCTGGGGTTCAGACTTTTATGGGGCCTGTTACCCCTTTCTTTTGGCCAATTTCTCCTTTTTGGAATGAGAATATTTACTCAATGCTTGTACCACCATTGTACGTTGGAAGTAAGTAACTTGCTTTTGATTTTACAGGCTCATAGCTGTAAGGAACTTTCCTTTAGTCTGAGATGAGACTTTGGAGTTTTGAGTTGATGTTGACAACAAGTTAATACTTTGGGGAACTATTGGGATAGAATACTTATATTTTGCATGTCAGGAAAACATGAGTTTTGGTGGGGCCAGGGACAGAATGCTATAGTTTGGATGTTTGTTCCCCACAAAGCTCATGTTGAAATTTTATTCCAGTGTTGGAGGTGGGGGCCTAATGAGTGGTGTTTGGGTCATGAGGACAGATCCCTCACGAATATATGAATGCCCTTAATGGGGTAGGGGTGAGTGAATTCTCATTCTATTAGTTCCCATGAGAGCTGTTTCTTAAAAAGAGCCGGGCATTTTCCCCCACTCTCTCTTGCTTCCTCTCTCACCATGTGCTCTCTGCACAAGCCAGTTCCCCTTCACCTTCCACCATGAGTGGAAACAGCCTGAGGCCCTGACCAGAAGCAAATGCAGGTGCCATGCTTCTTGTATAGTCTGGAGAACTGTGAGCCAAATAAACCTCTTTTCTTTATAAATTACCCAGCCTCAGGTATTCCTTTATAGCAACACAAAACAGACTATGGCAATTTGTTTTTGAATTATATAACAACCTCGCATACCTGGAATAAGTTTAATTTGGTTGTGATGTGCTATGATTTTTATAGACACTGAATTTCATTTGCTATTATTTCACTTAGGCATTTAAAATCAATATTCGTTAGCAAAATCAGCTTATGCTATTCCTTTCCTTTAGTGCCCTTGTCAGGTTTTGGTAGCAAGTTTATGCCAGCCTCATAAAATTAAGTTGAAAGTATTGCCACTTTTGTTGTTGTTGTTGTTAGAGTAATTCAATTTCTTCTTTACTTATCTGGACAACCTTCCTGATGAAGAAATCTAGGTTTGGAATATTTTGAGTAGGAAGGTATTAAATTGTAGACATACCTTTTTTAATGGATGCAGGCATATTCAGATTTTACATTTCTATTTCGATTTTGGTAAATTGTGCTTTAAAAATTGTTCATTTATTTTAAATTTTAAAAAATTTGCCACAAAATTGCTCAAAATAATCCCTTTATTAGCTTTGTAGTATCTGCAGAATCTATATTGATGTCCCATTTTTCATTCTAATATTATTTTTTCTTCTCTCTTTGTTATTGGTCAGTCTTACTGAGGATTTGTCACTTTTAAAGGCTTTTCAGAAATCAGTTTTTTACTCAAAAAATTATCTAATGTACATTTTTATATTATATTTGTTTTTTATTACATTCTTTTCTATTTTGGGAGAATTTAATTTGTTATCTTTTCCAAATTTTTGTGACAATTCATTTTCAGCTTTCATTCTTTTCTGCTATATGCACTTAAAACTAGAAATTTTCTTTAATGTATTTCTTTAGTTGCATTCTCTAATTATGTAATTTTTTCATTATCATTCAATTAAAATATTCTAATTTTATGATGACTTTTTCTTTGACACACAGTCTACATGAAAATGCTTTGCTTAGTTCCGAACATTCGGAGGTTTTCTTATATTTTCTTATTAATTTGTAGCTTAATTCCACTGTGGTCATACAATATACTGAATACAATTTTGTTTCCCTGCAATTTATTGAGATTTGCTTTGAGGCTCAGAATATATTTGATTTTGGTACATGTCTTCTGTGCATTGGACAAAAACGATTATATTTCAGTTTTGGGGTATGGTGTTTTATATATAAGATATATAATCAAGTTTGTGTTTTTATTCAGTATGGCAATCTATGTATTTTAATTGTAGTTGTAGTTTTTATTACATTCATACTTAATATACTTATTGATAGTGTTGTATTTAAATCTACTATCTTATTATTTATTTTCTATTCATCCTACCTCTTCTTTGTTGACTATTCTTTTGTGGGCTTAATTATTTATTATTACTACTTCATTTTTTATTATGTCCCATTAACTTGTTAATTATACATTATTTTACTGTTATTTTAGAGGTGTCCTTAATGATTATAAGCATTCTTAACTTAGTAGAGTCTAATAGAAATTAATATTTTTTCCACTTTCGGGACAATAGAAGACTTTAGAATACCTCAGCTATATTTATCACCCTCCTGCTTTTATGCCATTATTGTCACGTACTTTAATTCTGTTCTTATTTTACATGCCATAGGATATTACTATTATGTTTCAAATAGTCAATATTAATTAATATTTATCCATTTCATTCTTCATTCTATGCTTGTACTTTGGATCACTTACTTTCTACCTTTTAGTATTTCTTTTAGTGTGGACCTGTTGCTGATGAATTGTCTCAGTTTTAGTTTGTCCAAATAGTTGGGAAGAATATTTTTCCCAACTATTTCACCTTTATTTGGGAAGAATATTTTTATCAGGTATGATGTTTAGGTTGTAGTATTTCATTTTAGTATTTTGAAGGCGGTAATTCTATTTCCTTTTGGCTTTGTTACTCTATTGAAAATCCTTCTGTTGGTTTTATTATTGCTTTTGAAGTAACATGTGTTTTTTGGTTGGTGTATTAATTATACATTGCTGCATAAAAAATTATACCACAATTTATCAGCTTAAAAACAAGTATTTATTATTTTACATAATTTCTTATGGCCAGTAGTCTGGGAATGACTAGTTAGGTGCTTCTGTAACCTATTTCACAAGGCTACCATCAAGATGTCTGTAAGGGTTTTAGTCATCTCAAAGTTTGACTGGGACTAGAGAATCTGCTTCCAAGCTCAGTCATGTGGTATCAGAAGACCTCGTTTTTGGCTGGCTGTTGGCTGGAAGCTTCAGTTCCTCAACACACTGACCTCTCCACAGCCTACGTATGACATGGAAACCGGCTTCCCCCAGAGTAGTTTATCCAAGACAGAGAGAAAGAGAATGCCCAAGAGTGGAGCTACAGTATTTTCATAACCTCATCTCAAAGGAGACACATCGTCACATTTCCTGTATTGTTTTTATTAGAAGTGAATTCAACAAATACTAAAATGGAAGGGAAATAAGCTTCACGTCTTAAAGAAAAGAGTATTAAAGAATTTTCGACATACATTTAAAACCACTTCATCTGACTATTTTAGTATTTTTCCTTTATCTTTAGTTATAGTTAAATTGCAGCAATTTAACATAATAAAAATGGAAGTTTTTGTTTTGTTTTGTTTTTTTGTTTAACTCCTACTTGGAGTTCATAGAAATTCTTTAATGTGTGGCCTGATCTCTTTGTTTTTGTAAAATTCTAATCCATTGTCTCTTCAAATACCACCTCTTCCTTATACTATTTTTTTCTCTTTTGGACCCCTATTATCTCTATATCGGATGTTTTCACCATGCCCCATATTTCTCTTACACATTTTTTGTGTTTTTTTCCTATCTTTTTGTATCTTTGTTCTTCAGATTAATATTATATTCTGCCCTTTATTTTATTTCACTAATTCCCTTTTTAAATGTATGTACGTTACTATCAAAACCATTCATTGAGTTTTTATTTCATTCACTTTATCTTTCAGTTCTAAATTTCCATTTAATTCTTCTTTCTGGTTTTCAATTCTCTGGCCGGATTCTCTACCTTGTCATTTAATTTCTTGAACATATCAATCATTGGTATTTTAAAATTAGTGGCTGATGATACCAATATCTAGATACCCTATGGGTCTGTTTTTACTTTATTTTCTGCTTTTCTTCCTCTTGAATTTTAGATAATCATTCTTTTTTGTATGTCTGGTTATTTTTGATTGAATGCTGGGCATTTTGTATGAAAATTATAAGCTAATTGGAAGCTATGGGTGCTGTCATTTTCTGTTCAGAGGAATAGAAAAATCTTCACTCTGGCAAGCACTTACGTTAGGGCATACCACTTAATCCAATCAAGGAGTATATCTGATTAAAAGACTGGTGTCCGTTTTTATAAAATTTCATCAATCTTATTTCAGCTTTACTTCTAGGAGCTCTTCAGGTTTCCAACTGAAAGCCTCAGGTGTTCACCAGGGCTTCTTGATCTTGGCAGACTCTGAACTTGCATTTTTGTCCTACCAGCCCAAGGAGTATGACCAAAGTCCTGCTCAGTTTCTCAGCCTTTCACTTGCTGCTTTATGCTCAGCTTCTTGTTTCTCAACCACTTTCAAATAACATATGTGTCAATAAGGAAAGCGGAGCCACATATTGGGTATACCTCTCTGGACTTTCCTTTTTATCTGAGATTTTTGTCCTGCAAGTCATACTCTGGAAGTTCTCTCTCTCTTAAAACAAATTCCCCAGATTTTTAAATTGTTTTCAATCAGAGGGTTGATTCTAACCATGCTAGTCCACTGTTACCACAGCATAATATTTTAAAGTCTCTCTCTACTTTTCCCACTTGCTTTTTTTTTTTTTTTTTTTTTTTTGAGATGGAGTCTCACTCTGTCGCCCAGGCTGGAGTGCAGTGGCCGGATCTCAGCTCACTGCAAGCTCCGCCTCCCGGGTTCACGCCATTCTTCTGCCTCAGCCTCCCGAGTAGCTGGGACTACAGACGCCCGCCACCTCACCCGGCTCATTTTTTGTATTTTTAGTAGAGATGGGGTTTCACCGTGTTAGCCAGGATGGTCTCGATCTCCTGACCTCGTGATCCGCCCGTCTCGGCCTCCCAAAGTGCTGGGATTACAGGCTTGAGCCACCGCGCCCGGCCCCCACTTGCTTTTTAATTCCCAATTCAGTGTTCCACAAAGATGTCCCGGCTGTTTTACACGATGATCTTGGTCTAGAATCCTCAAAAGGGGCCAGGAGATTTCTGAGCTCATTCTGGGTTTCTGGACACATTCCCTGGATTCTCCCATGTCCTGGGACTGTATGTTTGGAAAATGTTGGGTATATAACACAGATAGGTGGATATCTTTGTGTTATGTCATTGCCACTTTATGCGTTTTTCTTAGAGAGGAAAAAACAAGGGTCAGAACTGACAAGCACTAGTGTCAACTCTACTCCAAGGAGAAGTAGGTAATAACCTACGAGGAGCAATCTGAGGGACACCAAAGAGCCCTCTGAGCCAACAACCCATTACATACCCATAGGAAAAATCTATCAACAGGGATTCGAACTTTAATGATCACCAATGGCCCAGATGTTTTGTTATAAGTTTGTTCATCACTGTATTTTGTATAATAGGAAACATGGAAACCATTTAAAGCTAACACAATATGAGACTGAGGAATAAATTAGGGAATATTCCTGTAATATAGGGTTGGCAAACTATGGTCCACAGCTTTGTACCACTCATGAACTGAGTAGTTTTTACCTTTTAAAATGGTTGGATAAAAAACCCAAAAGAATATAACAGTTAATGACACATGAAAATTATATGAAACTCAAATTATATTGTTGATAAAGCTTATTGAGGTATTGCCACATTTATTCCTTACATATTGTCTGTGGTTTCTTTCATGCTATAATAGTAAAGCTGAGTTATTTTGACAGAGACTATATGGCTGGCAAAGATTAAAGTATTTCCTCTCTGGCCTTTATAAAAAATTTGATGTAATACAGTGTTATGCAGCCATTTAAAATGATACTCTAAATAAGTATTTAATGATAGGAGAAAATGTTCACAGTAGATTAAGTGAGAAAATTAGGCTCCAAAATATTATTTTATTCTAATTCCATTTTTTACAGTAATCATATGTTATACAGCCATATATGCTTAGGAAAAAAAATAGCCCAGAAGAAGTATTACTGGGGATTAGTAAACAGTGATGGAATTATAAGTACTTTTTTCTTTCAGAGTGAATTTTATGATCTTCTTTGGGCTTTTCAGTATTTTCTAAACTTTCTCAATTAAATATGACTTTTGTAATACGCAATAAACAATGAAAGTCTTATTTTTCTTTAATTCAACCAAAATTCACTAATTTAATTAAGACTCTGGCTTCTAGTATAGCCCATTATTCCAACCCATTTCCAGGATGCAATGCCTTGGTAGAGCACTAGTCTATTAGACAACTAATTGTCACCTTGGGAAGATGTAAGTGGGTTAGCGTGGTCCTAAGAGAACTAGATAGATAGGTTGGTTTTGATGAGAAGCAGACAGGGTAAATCAGAATAATGAGGTGTAACTGTAGTGACAAGGCTAGGCTGAGCTTGACCTGGGCAAGGTCTGAGCAGGTAGGAATCAGAATAAGGTGATGAAAAGGAGACGGGTGGGAGGGATGGAGAAAGAACATTACTATTTTGTTTAGGGACAGTCCTGATCATCACTGCACACACAGAAATGTGAGGTCTGAGGTTTATACAATTTAGAATTTAGGTTACCTTCTTTAGGAAAAATGACATGAAATTACAAATGAAAAATTAAGTACAAAGTATTTTCTTAGATAAAAAGAAATCATAACAAATTACTGTGTCCAGGAGCTCTATGATCCTTTCTTCTGAAACCTTCGTAGGCAATTGACCAGAAACACCTATAAATGGTTCCTGATCCCTACCTGGCTTTCCCTCTCTCCAGAGCCCGCTATCACTTCTAGTATTTCTCAGCTATCACCGGGATTTACATGAGCAAGGGGCCCTGAAACTTAAGTCTCATTCGCTTCATGTAACTCAGCTTCTGCTGATTGTCTTTCTCATTTCAAATCTATTCAGGCTTTCTCCTTGTCAATTCTTAGACCTCTAGGTGGTGAAACTATAGGACAGTGATTTTTCTATGACTTGCTGTAGGCTTTTCGTACTTATGGGCTGCTGCTACCCCAGCTGCTCTGTTCTCTTAAAGTGGAGGCATTGGCACCTTCCATGCTTTCCCCGGGAGAAGCTAGCATTTGCTATCGAGGAGGATAATGATTCTGCCTGAAACAAAGACTCTGGAAAATATGTAAATTTTACTAATTCATTTCCCTTTGCTGATATTATCATGGGTAATTCAAAATTTATTGCAAGTGTCAAATCTTGATTTTGTAAGTGGGAAAATTGTTGGTCGAAGGGTCACACAGTCTCAGCTTTTTGGTTTATATTTAAGTAAAATATGTAATAGAGTATTCCAAGTTCTCAGGGTAAGTGTCACTGGAAAATATATTTCCCTGAGTGGTAAAATTTCAAGTAATACTGGGTATCATTTGTCTTTATTTAATCTGAGAAATTCAACATGCATAGCAAGCATTTATTACTTAAGCCTCATATCACTTGTGTGGAGAAGGTTCAGCAAACATTATCTTTTTGCACAGTTGGAAAAAACTGAAGCATGCCAAGGTTGCAGGGATATATGTGAAGTTTATCCAGTAGAGCTAAGATATCAGGGAGGAGCCTGCCAGGCATTTCTTCCTCTCCCCTCCCTGCTGAATTGCTTAGGAAAGAAAGCATGAGGATGATTGTGTAACCAGATCCTTTGCCCAGTAAAGTCAGGACTTTTGGAGAACTCCTGCTCTTGCTTTTCATAGATTGGTAAGTTTAGTAGGAGCCTTTCAGTTATGAGGAACAGAAATCCATTTGAATGAGCATAACCAGAAAAGTATGACTTTATTATAAAAAAATCTAGCGTTGTCTCATGGAACCCCAGACTGGAAATGTGGCCACTTCAGAAAAACTGAAACTAAGAGCTGGAAAGAGTCTAGGCTCTCTCTTTCTCTCCACTCTTTATCTCTGTTTTAATCTTGTCATTGGAGACAAACTGTGTTTTTTTCACTCTTGGGGGAGAATATGGCTCCCAACTTTAGCTACAGGCAGAGACAAATTTACTGGCTTTCTCAATGCCAGTCAGAGAAAATTTGATTGTCCTAGGGACAGGTACTCACATGCACAGAGTCATATGGTATAAACATGGCTGCCAGCAGCCTACGCTGGGTGGAGCAGCGGTAGTTCCAAGAGAAAGGGAAGGGCAGTATTAGGAGCCAAGAAAATCACACCAAATGTGTTTATTTTAGGTGGAAAATTTATGAGATTATTAAAGTCCTCATTAAGGGCTGCCTTGGGGACATTAGTCTTCACTGTAATCAAAATAGCACAGTAGGGGACTTCTAGTTTCCAGTTCAGCATGCAAGAAACTTAGAAGTTGCCACCCTGTCCTAACAACAAGAAAAAGCTGAACAAACAGAAAAATCAACAACACAATATCTGTCAGAAAAATGAGGTCACAGGACAAACCACTGCCCTCAAAACTGGAAAGACAGACAGGCAGATATAGAGAATCAGTTTTTCCAGAGCAGAAACTCATGAGCAGAAACTTCCACAAGAACCGGGCCAGGGTAAGGAGACCTGAACTGCAACTGATGAATTGTTGGAGGCTCAGTGAGGACAAATCTGTAAGTTAAAAGCTCCAGGGGGGTCCAGTCATAGGTGGGCCACATGCTTTTTTGAATTTTACCTCCAGGAGCTTTACCAGGTTCTCACAGTGAATATCAGAGAAAAGTTTCATTGTCCTTTTGGACAGAAGATATAAATGTTCCTATTTTGTGATATGTTTGTTCCTATTTTTATGATATATGTTCTTATCTTATGATATATGTTTCTATTTTATGATATATTTGTATATATGTTCTTCTTAATAAGATCTGTCCTTCAGAGAAACAATTTTACCAGAGCCTAACTTGCTGAGGTTTTTATGAGAGCCTAGCACATCTGGGAGAAGGTAAACACCCAACTCCAGACTTCTGTAGCTATTTTGTCCCACCCAAGGGGGAAGAAATCCTGAGAAGCACTGGTGAACTTCACAGTCCAGGGACACAGGCTCACCAAAGAATTGAGACGTAAATACAGGCCTCTAGGATGCTTCTCCTCTCCCCACATCTTGCCACTACATTACTAAAGGCCTATTGACTACAGTTTCTTTTACTCAGCACATCTTGTCCACTTTTCAAAAAAAATTTTTAAGGCAGATTAAAGGCAAAAACACAGTTCAAAGAAAAAGAAGATGCATCAGAACCAGAGTCAGATATGGCAGGAATTTTACAATTGCCAGACTAGGAATTTTTTAAAACAGTAATTAATATGCTAAGAATTTTAATGGATAAAGTCAACAACATACAACAACAGATGGATAATGTAAACAGAGAGATGAAAATTCTAAGAAAGAATACAAAAGAAATACTGGAGATTAAAAACACTGTAACAGAAACGAAGAATGCTTTTGATGGGATTATTGCTAGACTGGACATGGCTGAGGAAATAATCTCTGAACTTAAGGATACGATGATAGAAACTTCCAAAGATAAAAAGTCAAGAGAAAAAAGACCAAAAAACCCCAGAGCAGGATATCTAAGAACTGTGGGATGGCTGTAAAAGATGTAATAAGCATATAATAGGGAAATAAAAAGGAGAAAAAAGAAAGGAACAGAAGCAATATCTGCAGAAATAATGACTGAGAATTTCCCCAATTATTGCAGACATCAAACCACAGATCCAGGAAGCTCAGAGAACACTAAGCAAGATAAATGCCCCCCCCCAAAGAAAACCCACAAAAAACCAGCATCAAGGCATATCATTTTCAAACTGCAAAAATCAAAGACAAGGAAAAAATGCTGAAAGAAGCCAGAGGGGAGAAAATAACACACCTAGAGAGTAACAAGATTAAGTATTACATCCCCAAACCATGCAAACAAGAAGAGAATGGCAAGAAGTATTTAAAACGTTGAGAGGAAAAACCAGCAACCTAGAATTCTGTACATTGAGAAATTATCCTTCAAAAGTGAAGAAGAATACTTTCTCAGACAAACAAAATTCGAAAAAAAATTGTTACCAGTAGATCTGCTTTGCAAAAAATGTTCAAAGAAGTTGAAGAAAGAAAGAAGTTAAGAGAAGAAAAATAATATAGGTCAGAAACTTCATCTACATAACAAAAGGAAGAGCATGGAAGAATAAAATAAATGAAAGCAAAATAAAAACTTATTTTTCTTATTTTTAATTGTCCTAACAGATAGTTTGTTCAAAATAATAATAAAAATGCATTTAATTATATGTGCTTATGTATATATCTTATGTACCTATTTACATATATACATATATGCTTGGATGTACTTATATATAAGTGAAACGAATGACAGAAATGATACAAAGGACTGAAGGGAGGAATTAAGATTATGTTATTGTTATAAGGTACTTACACTACCTGTGAAGTGGTATAGTGTTATTTGAAAGTGATTTGGATTAGTTGTAGACATATATTGAAAACTCCAGGTCACCCACTAAAAGAATGTAAAACCAGAAGTATAACTGATATGCTAAGAAAGGAAAGAAAACTGAATCATATAAAATGTTCAATTAAAGCCAGAAAAGGCAGAAAAAGTGTGGAAGACTAAAATAGGAACAAAGAAGAAAGGCAACATATAGAAAGGCAACATACAGAACACATAGGCACACACTGTGGCAGGTAAGGTGGAGAAAATAGTAAACAAATATAGTAGATATTAATTGAACTATATTAGAATCACTTTAAATGTCAAAGCTGTAAATACACCAATGAAAAGAAAGAGAGTGCCAGAGTGAAACAAAACAAAAAATATGCAAGATCCAATCATATATTGTCTACAAGAAACCCACTTTAAAGAAGGCTTCAAGATGACTGACTAGAGATATGTGGTGCTCACCTTCTCCACAAATATAGCACTTCAAATGGAGCGTCTAAAATAGAACACTGGAATTCAGAAGAAAAGTGGCAGGAAACATCTGAAGCATGGAAAGAAAGGGAAATGAGGCAGCCAGTTTAGTCAGGATTGCCTGTGAGCCCTGTGAGGTGTGGGAAAGGGTAAGTGAGAGATCTCCAGCAGCCCACATTCCTGCAATCCTAGCCATGGGAGAGCCCTGTGACCCTTGTGGGCCCTGACAGTAATATCAGGAGCAGTTTGGAGTCTGTGTAATGGCATTACTCCAGAATGGAAGCTCATGCTGGGTTCCATACGCCCTCTGAAACTCAAGCAGTTGCAGCACACACCATTTTGAGAGCCCAGCCCCCACAAGACTACATATTGCCCTGGGGCCCAACAGTCTCTGTATCTTCATGTCTCTGAATCTCCAGTGACATCCCCCAGCATCCACCCAGAGGGCTGGATGGACAATGTTGGTTAGACCCAGCAGTGCAGCAGGGTCCTCAGCACTCCACCTTACACAGTGTACTATACCCAGGGGAATGGATGGTATAGTGCGTTGGAGAGGTTATCCCTGGGACAAAGGGAATCAAAGCATGCACTCCCCAGAGCAAGAAAGCCACCCTGCTTGCTGCCACTGAGAGCAGCCTCATCCCCTCTAGCAGCAGGGCAGGGTGCCGTGCATGCACCCTAAGGACAGGCTCTCCCCACCTGTAGCCACTGCTGCCACTGCCACTAGGGACAAAGTGTGATCCTCAGAGACTGAGATACACCTGCCTGGACCTGTTGCCACCAACAGAAATTCCACCTCCTCCAGCATCAAGACTACTGCACACTTGCACATGCCCCGAGGAACAACAATCCTGGCCTGCTACTGCTGCTGCTGCTACTGCCAGCACCCTGCCGGGGGCCAAAGTACACATTCCCCAGAGACTGAGAGTCACCTCCCTGGGACAGCTGCCACTCACAACAACCCTGCCACTCAGCAGCATGGATGGGGTGTACTTGCACACACTATAGAAATGCTTTCCTGCCCACTGCTGCCACTGATCCCTCCCCCCGAAGCATGCCACCCAGGAGCCTGGAGATAGCTACCTTTCCTGCCACATAAACATCACAGAAGGGCCTGAGGACAGGCCCGCTCAACCTGGTACCCAACCCCACTGCCTAAGTATGCTGCCCAGGGGCCTGGGAATTACCTCACCCTGTCTAAGATGATTGGCACCTATGCACTCCTCCAAGGGGCCTGAGGACAAGCCCACCCAGCCTGCAGCAACCACCACTTCTGAAAACTTCCTGGATATGCCACCTGGGGACTTGGAGACCTGGGTCCTGGAACAGCCAGCCTGTTGCAGCCACCACCACCAGTGTGTGCTGCCTGGGAGTCTGAGGGTAGGCCCACCACTGGTACTCTCATCATCCACACCATATATGTTGCCCAGGGACCCAAAAGTCTGCCCACCTTCCTGGCCTTCTGCTGTCACTGCTGACATCTGGAGGTCCAAGGATTGATCTACTTGGAACCATTGACACTGCTGCCCACCCACTGACACTGATGTCCATATATGCCACCTGGGGCCCCAAGGACAGACAGAATCAGCCCTTGATGTGGTTTGGCTCTGTGTCACCATCCGAATCTCATGTCGACTTTGAATTTCCAGTGCTGGAGGAGGGATCTGGTGGGAGGTGATTGAATCATGGGGGCAGATTTTCTCCTTGCTTTTCTCATGATAGAGTTCCCACACTATCTGGTTGTCTGAAAGTGTGTAGAATCTCCCCCTTCACTGTCTCTCCTCCTCCTGCTCTGGCCATGTAAGGCATAACTCCCTCCTTTTCACCTTCTGTCATGGTTGTAAGTTTCCTGAGGCCTCCTTAGCCATGTTTCCTGTACAGCCTGTGTAATTGTGAATTAAACCTCTTTTATTTATGAATTACCCAGTCTCAGGTAGTTCTTTATAGCATGTGAGAACAGACTAATACGGCCCACTACTGTCAGTACTAGGGTCAGAGGACTGGCCCACGTGGCATCCCCATCACCAGCAAAGCCTCATCACAGCCTCCACTAACAATTGCAGTCGAACACACTGAGGAAATCACAGATACGCTGACACTGTTTACAGCCAAATAAATCATACAGAGACTGTGCGACTGCACACATCCAGAGTCAAAGGCAAAGATCTTTACCCAATCAGCACCACAGATACATCTTGAGAAAATATCTTCTCATATAAAAGCCAATTCAAAAAACTGGAAGAAATAATGTTACGCTCAATGCATAGACATCAACTTCAGGACATGAGAAACATGAAAAATCAAGGAAATATGACACCTCCAAAAGAACACAATAATTCTTCAGCAATAGATTCCATTGAAAAAGAAATTTATGGAATGCCTGAAAAAGAATTTTTAAAATTGGTATTAAAGAAGGTCAGTGAGATACAAGAAAACACAGTAAACAAAACAAAGAAATCAGAAAAACAATTCAGTATGTGAATGAGAAATTAACCAGAGATAAATATCACAAAAAAGAATCAAACAGAAATCCCAGAACCAAGTAAGTCAATAAATGAAGTAAAATGTACAATGGAGAATTTCAAGAATAGGCAAGACCAAGAAGAACAAAGAATTTCAGAACCTGAAGACAGGTATTTTGAAGTAATCCAGTCAGACAAACATAAATAAATAAATAAATAAATAATAAAATAGAATAGAATGAACAAAGTTTATATGACATACAGGATACCACAAAGTGACCAAATGCTCAAATGTTGAGTGTTCTGAAAAATGAAAAGAAGGCCAAAGTTACAGAAAAATCTATTTAACAAAGTAATAGCTGAACACCTAGCAATAGGTATAGACAATAGATCTAGACATCGAGGTACAGGAATAGACATCCAGGTACAGGAATCTCAGAGATGCCAAAAAGGTCATCTCCATGGCACATTATAGTTAAACTGTCAAAAGTCAAAGACAGAATTCTAAAAAGAGCAAAAGTGTCTAGTCACATACGAGGAAACTTCCCTCATATTAACAGCAATTTCTCAGCAGGAACATTATGAACCTGGAAAAAATGAAATGATATAATAAAGGGCTGAAAAAAAAGCTTGTCAGTCAAGAATACTGTATTCATCAAAGTTGTCCTTAATAAATGAAGGAGAAATAAAGTATTTCCCAGACAAGCAAAATCTGAAGGAATTCATCACCACTAAGACCAGGCCCTACAAAAAATGCTTAAGGAAGTCCTATATCTGCAAGTGGAAGAACAATATCTACCATCATGAAAGTATAAAACTTACTGATAGAGCTAGCATGCAGATGAGGAGAGAAAATATTTAAATATTACCACTACAGAAAATAATCCTACTGCAAAGATAAACAATAAGAAAAAAGGAACAAAAAATATACAAAACAACCAGAAAACAGTTAACAAAGTGACAGGAATAAGTCTTCACATATCAGTAACAGCCTCAAATTTAAACAAATTAAAATTTCCAACTTAAAAGATAGAGAACTGGGCCAGGCACAGTGGCTCATGCCTGTAATCTCAGCACTTTGGGAGGCTGAGGTAGGCGGATCACTTGAGGTCAGCAGTTTGAGACCAGCCTGGCTAATATGGTGAAACCCTATCTCTACTAAAAACACAAAAATTAGCCAGGCGTAGTGGTGTGTGTCTGTGATTCCAGCTACTTGGGAGGCTGAGGCACGAGAATTGCTTGAACCTAGGAGGCAGAGGTTGCAGTGAGCCGAGATTGTGCCACTGCACTCCAGCCTGGGTATCAGAGTGAGACTCTGTTTCAAAATATATATATATATTTAATTCTATGTGTGTGTGTGTGTGTGTGTGTGTGTGTGTGTGTATAGACTGACTAAATGAATAAAGAAAAACAATGACTTAACTATATGTTACCTACAAGAAATTCACTTCATCTATAAAGACACATATAGACTGAAAGTAAAGAGATGGGAAAAGATATTCCACACACATTGAAACGGAATGCAAGCAGGAGCAGTTATATCAAATAAAACAGACTTTAAGCCAAAAACTGTAAAATGAAACAAAGGTCATTATATAATGATAAAAGGATCAATTCACCGAGAAGATATAAAAATTCTAAATACATATGCACCCAATATTGGAGCACCCAGATATGTAAACCAAATATTACTAAATATATAAAATATATATTTAAAATATAAAGCGAAAGACATACTCCAATACAGTAACAGCTGGAAACTTCAACATCCTACTCTCAGCATAAGGCAGATTATGTAGACAGAAAAGTAACAAAGAAACATTGGATTTAAGCTACACTGTAGACCAAATTGACCTGCAGATCATGTAGACAGAAAAGTAACAAAGAAACATTGGATTTAAGCTACACTGTAGACTAAATTGACCTAACAGACATATATAGATGTTTTTATTAAACAGCTACAAAATATACATGGAACAATTTTTAAGATAGACCTCATATTAGGCCACAAAAAAGCCTCAAAAAGTTTTAAAAAACTGAAATAATATAAAGTATCTTCTCAGACCATAATGGAATAAAACCAGAAATCAGTAATAAGAGGTACTTTGGAAACTGTAGAAATACATGGAAATTAAGGGGCATGCTCCTAAATGACCACTGGGTCAATTTAAACATTAAGAATAAAATTTTAAAAATTCTTGAAACAAATTAAAATGGAAATGCAACATACCCAAACCTATAGGCAAAAGCAGTGCTGAGGGATGTTTATAGCAATAGATGTCTACATCAAAAAGTAGAAAGATTTCAAATAAACAGTCTAATGATGGACCTTAGGGAACTAGAAAAGGAAGGACAAACCAAAACCCCAAACTAGTATGAGAAAAGAAATAATAAATGTTAGAGCAGCACTAAACAAAATAGAGACTGAAAAAAAACGATACAAAGGATCAATGAAACAAAAAAATGGTGTTTTGAATGGATAAGCAAAATTGATAAACTGCTAACCAAGGGAAGAAGACAGAAGACCCAAATAAGCGAAATCAGAAATGAAAAGGGAGACATTACAACTGGTACCACAGAAATGTAAAAGATGATCAGACACTATTTTAAACAATTATATACTAACAAAATGGAAAACCTAGATGAAATGAATAAATTCCTGGACACATACAACCTACCAAGATTGAATCAGGAAGAAATAAAAAGCCCGAACAGACCAATAACAAGTAACAAGATTAATCAGTAATAAAAATTCTTCCAACAAAGCGAAGTCTAGGACTGGATGGCTTCACTGCTGAATTCCTCCTAACTTACAAAGTAGAAATAACACCAATTCTCCTTAAACTATTCCAAAGAATTAAAGAGAAGGGAATTCTCCCTAACTCCTTCCATGAGGCCAGTATCATTCTCATACCAAAGCCAGACAGGGACACAACAAAAGAAAGAAAACCACAGGCCAATATCCCTGATTAACACAGATGCAAAAATCCTCAACAAAACATGAGCAAACCAAATCCACACGTCAAAGAGATAGCACATTATGATCAAGTGTAATTTATCCCAGGGGTGCAAGGATGGTTCAACACATGCAAGTAAATAAATCTGACACACCACATCAACAGAACAAATAAATAAATCTGACACACCACATCAACAGAACAAATAAATAAATCTGACACACCACATCAACAGAATGAAGCAGAAACACTATATGATCATTTCAGTAGACATGGAAAAGCATCTGATAAAATTTCACATCTCTCTATGATAAAAATTCTCAACAAACTAGGCATAAAAGGAACTTACCTCAACATAATAAAGGCCGTATAGGACAAACCCACAGCTGACATCATACTAAATGGGGAAAAGCTAAAAGAACTGGAGCAAGATAAAAATTCCCACTTTCACCACTTTTATTTAATATACAGTTGGAAGTCCTAGCCTTTCCAAATTGGAAAAGAGGAAGTCAAATTTTCTCTCTTTGTAGATGACATGATCTTATCTTTGAAAAACCTAAAGACTTCACCAAACTATTATTAGATCTGATAAACAATTCAGTAAAGTTTCAGGATACAAAATAAATATACAAAAATCAGTAGCATTTCTATACACCAATAAAAAAAACTAGCTGAGAAAGAAACCAAGAAAGCAATCCCGTTTATGATTGCTACAGAAAAAATATACCTAGGAATACATTTAACCAAGGGTATGAAAGATGTCTCCAAGGAAAACTTCAAAACACCTGATGAAAGAAATTAAAGAGAACACAAACAGAAGGAAAGATATCCCATGCTCATGGATCAAAAAACTAGTAGTGTTAAAATGACCATGCTACCCAAAGCAATTGACAGATTCAATGCAATTCATATGAAAACACCAATGACATTTTTCATGGAAATAGAAAAAAACAGTAAAATTAGTATGGAACAAAAAGAGATCCAAAGCAATCTTGAGCAAAAGAACAAGGCCAGAGGCATCACCCTGCCTGACTTCAATATATTGCAAGGCTATAATAACCAAAACATTATGGTATTGGTATAGAAACAGACACAGAGACCAATAGAGCAGAATAGAGAACCCAGAAATAAATCCATGTATTTACAGCCAACTGATTTTTGACAAAGACTCCAAGAACATACATTGAAGAAATGACAACCTCTTCCATAAGTAGCGCTGGTAAAACTGGGCATTTATATACAGAAGAGTGAAACTAGACTTCTGTCTCTCACCATATACAAAAATCAACTCAAGATGGATTAAAGACGTAAATGTAAGACCCCAAACTCATATCTATAGAAGAAAACACAGGGAACACTCCAGGTCATTGGGCTAGGCAAAGGTTTTATGGCTGAGAGCTGAAAAGCACAGGCAGCAAACACCAAAACAGACAAATGGGACTATATTAAACTAAAAAACTTCTGCAAATGTTTTTGCAAAGGTTTTACCTTTCTGCAAAGGAAACAGTCAACAGACTGAAGAGATAGCCTGTTGAATGGGAGAAAATATTCATCCAACAAGGGACTAATATCTACAATATACAAGGAACTCAAGCAACTCAAAGAAAAAAAACCAAATAGTTCCATTAAAAAGTGAGCAAAGGATCTGAACAGACATTTTGCAAAAGAAGACTTGCAAATGACCAGCAGGAATATGAAAAAAATGCTCAACATCAGTAATCATTAGGGAAATACAAATCAAAACCACAGTAAAATATCATCTTACCCCAGTTAGAATGGCTATTATCAAAAAGACAAAGATAACAGATGCTATCAAAGATGCTGAGGAAAGGGAACCCTTATAAATTGCTAGTGGAAATGTAAATTAGTACAGCCATCATTATGGGGATTTCTCAAAAAACTAAAGTAGAGGTACCATATGATTCAGCAGTCATACTACTGGGTATTTTTTTAAAAAAAGGAAATCATTGTATCAAAAGGATACTTGCACCCCCATGTTTACTGCAACACTATTCACAATAGCAAAAATATGGAATCAGCCTAAGTATCCATCAGTGGATGAAAGGATAAAGAAAATATATACGCATATATACACACAATGGAATACTGTTTAGCCACAAAATGAATGAAATCCTGTCATTTGTTGCAACATAGAAGGAGGTCATCATATTAAGTGAAATAAGCCAGGCACAGAAAGACAAATATTGCATGTCCTCAGTCATATGTGAGATCTAAAGAAGTTAATCTCATGGAGGTAGAGGGAAGAATGATAGTTACCAGAGGCTGGGAAGGGTGTGTGTGGTGGTGGTGGGGGTGGTGATGAAGAAAGGTTTGTTAATGAGTACAAACATATGGTAGATAGAAATAATAAGTTCTAATGTTTGATTACAGAGTAGGGTGATTATAGTTAACCACAATGTATGGTGTTTTTCAAAATAGCTAGAAGAGAGGACTTGAAATGTTCTCAAGACATAGAAATGATAAATACATATATACTATAAATATGTACAAATACTATGTAACAATAAAATGTTTTTTAAACATTATGTATTATGCCAAAACTAATCACACAAAAGTGAGAGTACCTATATTAATTTCAGGCAGAGCAGACATCAGAGCAAGGAACAGATACAGGCATAATGAGGAGCATTACACAATGATGAAGGGATGAATACTCCAAGAAAACATAACAATCCTAAATGTGTATGTGCCTAACAATACAGTGTAAAATCCATGAGGCAAAAACTGATAGAGCTGCAAGAAGAAATAGGTGAATCCAGTATTATAGATGGAGACTTTAACACCCCTCTATCAGAAATGGACAGATCTAGCAGGTAGAAGATCAATAAGAACATAGTTTAACTACATAACATTATAAATAAACTGGATATAATTGACTTCTATAGTCTATTTCATCACATGACAATATATTATACATTCTTCTCAAGCTCACATGGAACATTCACCAAGACAGACCACATTCTGGACCATAAAACACATCTTAACACATTTGAAATAATGGAAATCATACAATATCTGCTCTCAGAACACAGTGGAATTAAACTAGAAATCAGTAACGGAAATGTAGCTGGAAAATCCCCAAATAATTGCAGATTAAGCAACAAACTTCTAAATAACACGTAGGTCAAAGAAGAAATCTCGAGAAATTTAAAAATATTTTGAGGTAATTGAAAATAAAAAGACAACTTAAAATTTATGGATGCAGTGAAAGTAGTGCTTAGAGAAATTTATAGCATTGAATGCTTATGTTAGAAAAGGAGAAAGATCTAAAATCAATAATCTAAGCTCTCACTTTAGGAAACTAGGAAAAGGAGCAAATTAAAAGGAAGTAGAAGAAAAGAAATAATACAAATTACAGCAGAAATCAATAAAATTGAAAACAGGAAACAGAAAATCAACAAAACCAAAAGCTGTTTTTTAAAAAAAGATCAGTATCACCACCGACCCCACAGAAATACAAACTACCATCAGAGAATACTATAAACACCTCTATGCAAATAAACTAGAAAATCTACAAGAAATGGATAATTTCCTGGACACTTACACTCTCCCAAGACTAAACCAGGAAGAAGCTGAATCCCTGAATAGACCAATAGCAGGCTCTGAAATTGAGGCAATAATTAATAGCCTACCAACCAAAAAAAGTCCAGGACCAGATGGATTCACAGCAGAATTCTACCAGAGGTACAAGGAGGAGCTGGAACCATTCCTTCTGAAACTATTCCAATCAATAGTAAAAGAGGGATTCCTCCCTAACTCGTTTTATGAGGCCAACATCATCCTGATACCAAAGCCTGGCAGAGACACAACAAAAAAAGAGAATTTTAGACCAATATCCCTGATGAACATCAATGCAAAAATCCTCAATAAAATACTGGCAAACCGGATCCAGCAGCACATCAAAAAGCTTATCCACCATGATCAAGTGGGCTTCATCCCTGGGATGCAAGGCTGGTTCAACATACGCAAATCAATAAACGTAATCCAGCATATAAACAGAACCAAAGACAAAAACCACATGATTATCTCAATAGATGCAGAAAAGGCCTTTGACAAAATTCAACAGCCCTTCATGCTAAAAACTCTCAATAAATTCGGTATTGATGGAACGTATCTCAAAATAATAAGAGCTATTTATGACAAACCCACAGCCAATATCATACTGAATGGGCAAAAACTGGAAAAATTCCCTTTGAAAACTGGCACAAGACAGGGATGCCCTCTCTCGCCACTCCTATTCAACGTAGTGTTGGAAGTTCTGGCTAGGGCAATCAGGCAAGAGAAAGAAATAAAGGGTATTCAGTTAGGAAAAGAAGAAGTCAAATTGTCCCTGTTTTCAGATGACATGATTATATATTTAGAAAACCCTGGCCGGGCGCGGTGGCTCAAGCCTGTAATCCCAGCACTTTGGGAGGCCGAGACAGGTGGATCACGAGGTCAGGAGATTGAGACCATCCTGGCTAACCCGGTGAAACCCCGTCTCTACTAAAAAATACAAAAAACTAGCCGCGCGAGGTGGCGGGTGCCTGTAGTCCCAGCTACTCGGGAGGCTGAGGCAGGAGAATGGCGTAAACCCGGGAGGCGGAGCTTGCAGTGAGCTGAGATCCGGCCACTGCACTCTAGCCTAGGCGACAGAGCAAGACTCCGTCTCAAAAAAGTAAAATAAAAATAAAATAAAAATAAAATAAAAAATAAAGAAAACCCCATTGTCTCAGCCCAAAATCTCCTTAAGCTGATAAGAAACTTCAGCAAAGTCTCAGGATACAAAATTAATGTGCAAAAATCACAAGCATTCTTATACACCAGTAACAGACAAACAGAGAGCCAAATCATGAATGAACTTCCATTCACAATTGCTTCAAAGAGAATAAAATACCTAGGAATACCAACTTACAAGGGATGTAAAGGACCTCTTCAAGGACAACTACAAACCACTGCTCAGTGAAATAAAAGAGGACACAAACAAATGGAAGAACATACCATGCTCATGGATAGGAAGAATCAATATCATGAAAATGGCCATACTGCCCAAGGTAATTTATAGATTCAATGCCATCCCCATCAAGCTGCCAATGAGTTTCTTCACAGAATTGGAAAAAACTGCTTTAAAGTTCATATGGAACCAAAAAAGACCCCACATTGCCAAGACAATCCTGAGTCAAAAGAACAAAGCTGGAGGCATCACGCTACCTGACTTCAAACTATACTACAAGGCTACAGTAACCAAAACAGCATGGTACTGGTACCAAAACAGAGATATAGACCAATGGAACAGAAC